>NC_057805.1:369008196-369033368 GCF_018294505.1 Triticum aestivum
AGGACCCCCGTTTCAACTGTAGGAGGTCCGTTTCCTCTGTTTTGCAGTACGCCACACCCCTCCCGATCAATAGGACCCCCATTTCGACCGTAGGAGGTCCGTTTCCTCCGTTTTGCGGTACGCCACACTCCTCCCGATCAACAGGACCCCTGTTTCGACCGTAGGAGGTCCGTTTCCTCCATTTTGCGGTACGCCACACCCCTCCCCATGAACACGACGCATTCCGTTGCCTCCCCATGAACACGACGCATTCCGTTGCCTCCCCATGAACACGACGACGACGTTGTTTCTCCGTTCCGACCCAGCCATGTACACGAGCCCTCGCCGTACGTATGCATGAGTAGGCGTTCGAGACCCTGCCCGTATGTACGTACGTGGCCGTATTTTCTTTCTTGCACCCTGGCCGCTGTACGTACGTGTACATGCTACGTGCGCGCCTCTACTACGACACGTACACGCCTCTACTACGACACGTGCGCGCCTCTACATCGACCAATATATATGTACATACACATTCGTGACCAGAATGACAACGCTACGTACGCTTCGACCAGGTGGGTCCCGACTGTCAGGCACTTCCTTGCCTGCGAAGATGTAGCTGGTGGGTCCCAGCAGTCAGGGGGGCGAATCGTTTTGGTTTTTTTTGCCCGGACGCACTTCCTTGCGTGCGAAGATGTAGCTGGTGGGTCCGAGCAGTCAGGGGGGCAAATCGTTTTTTTGCCCGGACGCACTTCCTTGCGTGCGAAGGTGTAGCTGGTGGGTCCCAGCAGTCAGGGGGAAATATTTTTTTCGCGAAATACGGTGGCCCGTCCGGTGGGTCCCTGCTGTCAGCTGGAGGAATCATTATTTTCCGCGTAATAAGGAGGCACTTCCTTGCTGCCGCCGTGGACCCAGCTGTCAGCCTCTCCACGTACAGTCCACATCCGATGGAAGTCGTTCCTTGAACACGTTGACCACGCCGCACCGAGAGCACCAGGGCGGTGGACGACGCCGAGGCCTAGGAAGGGGACGACGCGGAGCCGGTGAAGACGCGGCAGTGGATGCCCACGCGGAGAGGAGTATGAGGGTTCACTCGTTCGGCTGCGGTGTGAGGTTGTCGTCGCCACAGGGCCTGGCCAGCGGTGGGAATAGTAGGGCGGTGAGGCCTCCGCGGCAGCACAGCCGGCCACGGGAGGCAGGAGCAGGCGGCACGATCGGCTCTGCTTTGGGCGGTTGGAACAAGAAGACCAGAGGTTGAAGAAGCACTACGGTCGTTGGATGGACATCGTACGGTCACTGGAGCTAGAATCGTTCATATTGACTAAGTTGACAAAGCCCTCCATCCCCGTCAACTTAGTAGGCCCACAAGTCAGCCTCCCACCAAGGTGGGTCCCAGCTAGCAGGGGGGTATTTATTTTTTTGTGCGTAATAAGGAGGCACTTTCGGTGGGTCCGAGCTGACAGCGGGGGGAACGTTTTTTTCGCGAAATACGGTGGCCCGTCCGGTGGGTCCCAGCAGTCAGGGGGGAAACGGTTTTTTCGTGAAATAAGGTGGCCCGTCCGGTGGGTCCCCGCTGTCAGGTGGAGGAATAATTATTTTGCGCGTAATAAGGAGGCACTTCCTTGCGGCCGCCGTGGACCAAGCTATCAGCCTCTCCACGTACAGTACTCTTCTGATGGAAGTCGGTCATTGACCACGTTGACCACGCCGCGCCGAGAGCACCAGGGCGGTGGACGACGACGAGGCCTAGGAAGGGGACGACGCGGAGCCGGGGAAGACGCAGT
The DNA here is from genome assembly GCF_018294505.1 of Triticum aestivum. Classification (NCBI taxonomy): domain Eukaryota; kingdom Viridiplantae; phylum Streptophyta; class Magnoliopsida; order Poales; family Poaceae; genus Triticum; species Triticum aestivum. Next base: position 369,009,960 of record NC_057805.1, read on the forward strand.
AGTGGAAGCCCGCGCGGAGAGGAGTACGAGGGTTCACTGGTTCGGCTGCGGTGTGAGGCTGCCGTCGCCGTAGAATAACAGGGGGTGTGGGTGAGTGGAGGGATGGCCTGGCCAGCGGTGGGAGTAGTATGGGGGCGGTGAGGCCTCCACGGCAGCACAGCCGGCCACAGGAGGCACGAGCAGGCGGCATGACCGGCGCTGCTTTGGGCGGCTGGACCAAGAAGACCAGAGGTTGAAGAAGCACTACGGCCGTTGGATGGACATCATACGGTCACTGAAGCTAGAATCGTTTATATTGACTAAGTTGACAAAGCCCTTTGTACGCTCCAACTTAGTAGGCCCATAGGTCAGCCTCCGAAACGGTGCGCCCCAGATGTCAGGGGGAGGAATCATTTTTTGGGCGGCCGAAGCTAAGAATATCCGAGATTGAAGAAGAAGCACGACATCCGTTTGATAGACATCCAACGGCCACTGCTGCTAGAACCGTGTGTTGACTATAATAAGTTGGCAAAGCCTTGCATACGCGTCAACTTATTTTTTTAGGGGACGCGTCACTTAGTAGGCCCACAAGTGTGTGGCAGAGAACTTATAGCCCATTTGCGTTTTGTAATAATGTACAGCCCATTTTTGAATTCTAATGGAATTTACAACAGCCCATTTACAGTTTGTTGAAAGTACAGCCCATTTTCTAGCTAGGACAACGATTAATAATTTCAACCAACTGTTGAAGACATAATTCAATAAAATTTCCCACATTTTAATGGGATCCGAAATATTTTTATCCCAAAATTTCTAGTCAGATTAAATACAAATTTGTATTACGTAAAAATCCAACGAAACATTGCGCGCGCAACAATGAAAATTTAAGATTTTCAAAATCCATAAATAATATTTTATAAACTAATTTCGTGTTTGGTGCATTTTTTTATAGTTGCTGCCCAGTTTTTATAATTACATCCCATTTATTATTTTTTAAAGCCCATTTTCCTGTCAAGCCAAATGCATCCCTCCTAGGAAAGATTTGCAGCCCAGCGGGGCGGAGAATAACAAGTTGACCTTGCCTGGGTATTCCTCAAAAACACGTATAGCTGGGCTAGCCATTTTCATCTTGAAAAAATTAGTATTTGGGCTGGATATCTGGCCTGGGCTAGACGGGCCACAGCCTGCCCAGTTAATACCCTGCTCTCCTCTGAACAACAACGAAATCATCGCCAAGAAAAACTCTGCAGTGCTCACGCCTCAAAAACACAAATACTGCTCGAGCTGCTTGGTCCCAGCTGTCGGCCGCACCTTGTGCAATTCTCTTGTTTATATTGACTACATAGGTTGACAATGGTGTGGGACCGTGATGTCAGGAAACAAGGAGAAAGCAAAAAATAGTTGTACATAATAAGGAGGCACTTGCGTACGTACGGCTATGGCCCTAGTGGGTCCCTAGTGTCATCCAGTTAAAATAAAGTCATCTCCTGAATCCTCATGTTCGTTGACGATGTTAACAATGCTCGGCGCCACGGCGAGCGCAACAACTCGAAGGACAACGGAGAGGGCCTCGCGGGCCCTACAGATGGTCTGATACAGCGCCCGCTGCTCATTCAGGAAGCCAGGATCATCGGACACCTATGAGCACCTTCGAGAAACTGAGACGGCATGAAATGGTAAGGCCACGCTTGGGAGCTCTGGTTTATTTCAAACCTGTATTAACATACAAGTGTAATTTACTCGTCATCGGAAACAACGCGTAAAATACAGGCGTAATGAAACCGAGGGCCCGGGGTCTGTAAGTAAAACCGGCGGGTTACGCGTGTAATTTGAGAGACCAGTGTATATTTTACGAGCACTGCTATATGGACGACATTACCAGACGATACATGCACGACGTGCGTGTCATGCCATCCATGGGCAAGGCTGAAACAGCAGCTAACGGCTGGATTAGCAATCGTCCGAGTGTCGTTCAGCGTTTTTATCGTGTGTGAAGTACTTCCGATATTTTACTAGTCGAAATCGACCAACCAAGCGCCTTCGCCCAAGACCATCTGCTTTAATTTACAAGCGTCAGTTTTACAAGCGGTTTTGGTTGGAAAACGACGACCCAATCACGGCCTAATATCATGAGTTGGTCGGAAGATCATATGGTTTCACGTCTAACCTACCCGACTTGTCGTATAGGCTATGAATGAAACATCAGACGATGAACTTCTTAAGCATGGAAACATAGAAGAGGATGATCTTCTTAACAAGCAAATCACTGGCATTAGATCGACATGCAAACCAATACGAAGCATTATTCTTAGGAGGCACGATGAACAGCTCGTGATGCCGCTTGCCACAACATTCCAAGCTCAACTTTGCAATCAAACACAAGGCCTGGCATTACATAGACAATATTCAGAACAAACTCTTAACACAGGAATATCTCAGCAGAGTAACTATTTACTTCTAAACTGAACACGGGAATAGGAAAAAACACTCGACGCTGCTCACAGCAAGGGCGTCCCACTCAAAAATATCAAATGCATGTCTTCTGGCTAACATCAATGAGCAAATTTTGACAAGGTTTTCCAATTCCAATATATTAAACTAACGTCTTCTTGCTAACATCAATGATTAAACTTTGACAAGCTTTTCCCATTCAAAATATGTAATGCCTATGATCGTGGAGTCCTGTCATAGCTTCTTGTACTTGTTTGGGCACTTTTTGCCCAGGGCACTCCACGTGTTGTTAAATTGCCAATGGTCTCTGCAGACTAGTCATGTCACCGGTGTCTAATAATACTCTATAAAGCTTCTCGGTCATTCCTTCTGTAATGTAGCGCAAACAATGACTGCTTCTTTCTGCAAAGTGGAACGACCAACTGGACCCAGTAATGCAGCAGTTTGCCTTGGACACATTGGCTCCTTTTGTGTAGTTCAACCAAAATCGAAGTCGGAATAAAACCGAGCTTTAATTTTGATATCCCTGTAAGCAACAATAGGTATAAGGGAAACAATTACTGAGAAATAACGGTTGATGACTTGTACTCCCAGAAGAAAAGCATCTACTGATCTACTTTATCTTAATAGGAAACAAAGCAGGAGAGTAGCAATTCTCCATCAGTGTGATCCATTCATATTGACTGAGACATTATCTTAACAATGCCTTGTTTCAACATGTATAAAGAACGACAAAGCAAAAAAGTACCATTCCTAAAACAATGCAACTGATTCGTTTTAACAGAGACATTATCTTAACAATACCTTTGGTTAAACATGTAGAAAGAACTACAAAGCAGGATAGTACCATTCCTAACAAGTGTTGCAGTTTTGAACTAAGATTCAGTAGTTAATTAATTCTGAGAGTGGCATTGCTTAATTTTACCAGCGGCATTAGATTAACGAAAAGCATAAATAGTTCCAGGGGAGAGTGGGCGCAACAACAGTATGTGCTTCCATCTACTTATAAAGGGGGTGATGCAGAGTTTGTTGTAACAAAGCAACAAGCATCATGTCTGGGTTGGTCCCATTTTTGTTCACTACTTAATGGGAAAAGACAGCAATACAATAGCTTCAATTCAACATTTATTGAAAACAGTACCAATACAAGTAGCACAACATCTCAAAGCACACTTCACAATCATGTGGATAAAGGCCTGTACTGACCTTTCATGAGACGGACAAGATAAAATACGAATCTGCCAACATGAATAGGAAATCCAATCTTGTTTTGTGCAGTTGCACTGAAATCAAGCAAGTGTCTTGCGTAGCAAAGCAAAATGTCACAATAGCAACAAGTTGAATAGATATCCCTGTTTAAACAGAGGCAAAAAAGGAATCAATTACTGGCTAATAAAGGAGGATGAAACATGCGGCCACAAAAATGGTAATCCCGCCAATCCCTAACAAGTGTTGCAGTTTTGAAATAAGATTCAGTAGTTAATTCTGAGAGTGGCATCAATTACTGGCTTATAAAGGGGGTGATGCTGAATTTGTTGTAACAAAGCAACAAGCATCATGTCTGGGTTGGTCCCATTTTTGTTCACTACTTAATGGGAAAAGATAGCAATACAATAGCTTCAATTCAACATTTATTTAAAACAGTACCAAAACAAGTAGCACAACATCTCAAAGCACACTCCACATCATGTGGTTGAGACCAAGATTTGAAACAACTCGCAACAAAGACTAGAAACAAATCTCGATCTCCTTTTGTGCAGTTCCACCAAAATTAAGCAAAGTCACCGGTGTGACATTCAAGTTGGACTGCACAAAACACTCTTAAAACATAAGTGTTTCGAGTAGCGAAGCAAAATGTCGCAATAGCAATGAGTTGAATCGATAGCCTTGTTTTAACAGAGGCAAAAAAGGAAACAACTACTTGCCGATAAAGGAGGATGAAACAAACGGTGACAGAAAGAAGCATCTAACTTATCTTGGATGGAAAACAAAGTAGGACAGTAGCATTTCTAAAATGGTTGCATTGATTCATATTAACAGAGACATTCTCTTGAAACAACATTCGTTAAAAATGTAATTTACTTTTAACAGTGGCATTGCTTCAATTTTCCGGCGGCATTCTTAGATTAACAACAGCAAAATAGCTGTATGGGACATGCCAGCACCATGTGCGTCCACACGTATAAATGGGTGATGCAGAGTATGTAGCCAAGCAGCATATATGCGCTGGTCCCATATTTGTTCTCTTTGAACCTTCTTCCTATGTGAGGGCAGCAAATCTAGTCATGCACAAACTACCCGACCCCCCAGTTTCTTTCCCTTTTCAACAAAGAGATCGGTTCCTTACAGATGTGTGTTCTGGGTTACCCCCTTTTTCCCTTTTTGACCTACAAAGCGGCCGGATAGCCAGTCTATACTACTTTCCGCCCCTCCTTTCCTCATTGAACCACGTCCTAGATTCTTGCTCCAGCCCACCACACCCTTCTTTCCTCTTTGAACCAAGACCTAGATTCGACTACAGATCGAAAAAGATCCACATGCAGCTAGAGCAACGACGGTTTCAAAGAAACTTATACCTTAGGGTCGTCGGGATGTGGCAAGGCGTGCGGCGGGAGGCCAGATCTGCCCACACTACGTACGGCAGCGAGGAAGAAGGGGTCGGTGACCCTCCCGCATAGGCGCTGGGTGAAAGAGAACAGCAGCCGGCAGTGGATTGCCTCCCTCGCCGAAGGCGATAGAGTGAACGCTGCACCTCCTCCCCTTCCCGTTGCGACGGGATACGGACGCCTCCTTCACCAACTGTGAGGGGGCAGAGAGAGACAAGTGGCCAACGCAGTCTTGTTTAGATCTGGTGAAGAGAGGGTGAGAGACTGTGAATATAGCAAACCCTAGTAAATGAACGCTGAGCCTCCAGCGTGTAACATATATGGAGAGGGTGAGAGAGCGAGACGCGAGAAACTCTATCAAACAAGAGGCTATAATGGAGTAAAAAATCTCTCCATGGCAGTGGTTTTAAATAGAATACGCGCGTTCCCGGAAAAAAGAAACGAAAACGGGCGGACAATTTTTTAAGGGTCTGTCTAGGACACATCTAGATGTGACATAGTTATGTCACATCTAAGTTGATGTCCACTCTGTTTGTGGTCTATTTTTTTCCTAGTTTTTTTTCTTGTTGCTACATTATATACTTGTGGGATCTTAGATGTGATATCCTTAAATAACATCTAGATGTGAATTAGACAAACTGATTTTCTAGCGTACCAAGAAACAAAACTCGATCAAAAACATGCCCCCGCTTCCAGGTCGCGAGAGTCGTCGCGCACACACACATAGACATAGACATGCATATCCGTGTTTACGTAAAATTCCATTTCCATCTCCATCTCCAATCATATTTGTCCAACTGGCACATTATTTACGTTGTTAATTATATACGCAGCAATATTAACGTACAGGATCTCTTGTTTGCGCACGTCCGGACCGCTGCCACGGTCGGTCCTGACCAACCCGAACCCTCTTCATCACCCACGCATGCTTCCCGCCCGAAACGGTCAGTGCGGCATTCATGCCCGGCCAGAGCGGACGAGACCTCTCATGGCGCTGGCATTGAAGCGGCACGACGGCCGAGAGAGCATCGCCCGCGCCGCTTCCGGGTGCACGCGGCTGCTCCGCGTTCAAAGGTTGCAATAGCCGGCTACAACATGCATGTAAAAAGTTCTTGGGAGTCCGTGCTACAGCTAGCTGTCCTCGCCCAACTCGTCAATCTCTTCTAGTAGTGCTAGTACTCCATAGCGCGATCCATCGACAAGCAAGCGGGAAAGTTATCGTATACTCGGTTTGCGGTGACTGGCATGCCGAGCGACCGTGTGGGGTCGAGCTGTGGAGGAGGTTGAGACACGAACACGACAGACGTGATTTAAACGTTGGTTTTGCTCGATGGCGCGATCCAACGAAACGAAACGTTGGTTTCTCTCCGTTTCCATTTTTCTCCGGAAAAATGGAAACTTTCCACTCCATTTTCATTCCTATTCCAAGGTTGCCCCGTTACAACATTCCATCAAATATAAAGGAAAACTAACACGCATGCTGATGCATCTCAATGATTCACAGATCATAGCCAACATTTACTTAACAACTAAAGAAAAAAGTTGTGAGAGCGTGTACGAAAGAAAAACTACTGATGGGGTCACTACGACTTAAACGCTAAACCTTAAACATGATTTAATTTCCTGGCCAGGTAGAACCTGTCGAAGGAAAGACGGTTGGCACCCTCGGATCATACGATGCTTTTGTGCAGTTCCACTAAAATCGACCTGAGCATCCCTGATGGCAAAGATATTGAAGAAGTGTGATTAGAATAATAGTACTGGCACTAGTTCATGAGACATAAACTCATCACAAGTAGAAGCTGGTAGAAGTAGAGAAAGATCGACATGGAGATGGAGATACGGCAGTGGAGCAAGCCGGCTCCAAAAGGAAGATGGACTACCTGGGATGTCGGGCTGTAGCTAGAAGGGCAGTTGGGACGCGGCATCGGCCCATACCGCGGTGACCCCCGATTGGGACACACCGACTGTGGGTTTTCTCCCTCGCCGATGTCGACCGCGTCTACGCAGAACATTGTTCCCTTCCCCCAGCTGCGGGATCAGGCCCATCATTCTATGCTTGTGAAGAGAGCAACCTAAGCAAGCAGGCTTGTAGCTTAGGCTCCTGCTAGTGTATATATAGTGGTTTTCTTTTTCTCTCCATATCAACCATTTTATATTGCGTACGTGTCATTCAAGAGTGAAATGATGGTTGCTTCTTCCGACTAACTTACTGTGTGATTTGACTACTCCTTAGTGGCCCCTACACGTACTCCCCCTACGTGTATGCAACAGTCACACGTACACATGGACGCAAAAACGCGCGCGACGCCCTAATGCATGCATGTCCGAGCACACGACAGAACACACACGGTCACGCTCAAGTGCTCAACCTACACGTGCATGCACACACATACTCAGTCAGGGTGAGCTAGTGACCGTATAAACACCGGAAAATATATATATGGAGCGCAATGAGCATATTATGAAGTCCACTGACCGTATTTTTACAAATATACAGTGACAGACAGTGTATTTATCTCGTTTGAAATTAAGCCATATTAACCGGAGAGGAGGCAGTATGGACTAGCATTACTTTGCTGTGTCCCGTCAACTTGCCGAACGAGGAGAAGGTTGCAGGACGGGAGAAGCTTGCGCACGGTGGCTCGCAGGACAAGGAGAAACTTTTGACTAATGCAAGCTCTCCCTCGCTCAGGCGGTGGACATGCAACAGTTAATTCGGTGTCAGATTGCCAGAAGCATACACTATACTACTAGTGCTATTATTGTTCGACTTCCCGAATAGGCGAACAGCCAAGCGCAAAGTTTACTAGTACTACTACTATAGTCTATAAAGGTATGTACTATACTATTACTAGGAACTGGATGGAGGAGCGTCTGCACTCTTATTATAATTTTAAAATGTGACAAAGCAATCTTCAACACATTTGGTTCTCTTCGAGGGTTCTCGCATGTGATAATGGAAGTTGATTGCATGGAACACTCGCCACAATTCTGGCTTAATTCTGGCTCATATCCTCTTACAAATAGTAGCGCTCAGTAATATTTCCTCTTTTTTGTTATTCAGCATGTAAACAGGTCAGCAAACCTTGCGGCGCATCTTCGTGCGAACCGTGCTTGCTGCACTTTGAATGTGGCCGAGAGCTGGCTTGATGAAACACCTCGCTTCCTACTTCTTTTTTGCGGGGTACCACGCTTCCTAGTGACCAGTGTCTTGGCTGATCGTCCTAAGAATGCTTATATATGAATAAAGCTCTCTCATTTACCCGCAAAAAAGATTAAGCCATATTAACCGGAAAGGGGGGAGTATGGACTAGCACTACTTTTTGGTGTGTCCCGTCAACTCGCAGAACGAGGAGAAGCTTGCAGGACAAGGTGAAGCTCGCTTACGCCTTTTGACTAATGCAACCTAGACTCGGTGGACATGCATCAGTCCATTTGGTGTCAGATTGTCAGAGGCATACACTGTAGTACCCAACATGCGGAGTACCATCATTGTTCGACTTCACGAAGAGGCGAAGAGCCAAGCGCAGTAGTACGAGTACTACTATTACTAGAACCGCATGGTGGAGCGTCTGTACTCTTTTTTATCTCTGATAAAGTACACGTTTATTCCGGAGAAGGGCGGAAAACGGCAGCCCAACATGTAATGAATGATATCGATCAACCAACCATGCTCGAATATATCTTGGCCTCTGTGCGAGCCCGTCTGTGTGTTCTCGCTCCTCGTCTCTCTCAAGGAACGGCGGGTTGGCTCTTTGCCGTTAATTGAGATCGGTTTGCTCACACTCCTGTCCCACATGTCAGTGATATGCCAAGAGGAGGTGCGTTGACCGACTGGCCATACGCGTACTTGGTTTTGCACCTTCATACTACTCCTCCCTCCGTCACAGTTTACAGGGCGCGCTTCATTATGATGCATTTCTCTCAATGCATTTCCACCACCAGAGAGACTTTAGACGCGTTTGGTTTAATGCTCAACTAATTAGGGCGTGGTAACCGCAATCAAGTCCACAATTTTCTCTCCATGTACTGTACTACTACGGAGTGGAGTAAGTGCATGCATGTGTGTACCCGGGGTGGAAGCACTGCATGCATGTGTGTACGCATTATTCCCTCTAGTAATAGACGCCGTGCTATAACTACCAATGCTATTTTTCAGGCCGATCGCTAGTCGCCTTGGTCCCACAGATTTTTTTTTCTTTTTTCTGAAGCGCGTTGTATAAACAGTGACAGATGGAGTAGTATGAGCGGATTCAAAGAAGAGCGTATTGATGGTTGCTTCTTCAGAGCAACTTACAGTGGGAAAGGTGGGGCTTATGATTTGACTGCTCATTACTCACTATTAATGCGGCGCAACGACCGGGCTGAGTCTCCCATGCGGTTGTGCACTACCCCCTCGGTTCTTAAATATACTCCGGAGTATTTGTCTTTCTAGAGATTTCAACGAGTGGCTACTCAAATATTTGTCTTTTTAGAGATTTCAAATGGACTGGCACATACGGATGTATATAGACATATTTTAGAGTGTAGATTCACTCATTTTGCTCCGTATGTAGTCACTTGTTGAAATCTCTAGAAAGACGAATAGAATATTTAGGAACGGAGGGAGTACACATACAAAGCAAAATGAGTGAATCTACACTCTAAAATATGCCCGTTTGAAATTTGTAAAAAGACAAATATTTAGGAACGAAGGAATATAATTTTGTGCATGGCACATGGACCCGGATGATGAAGAGGCTTCTGGCAATGCTATCAAGCTTCCATCATTTGTTTACATAATTGACGTACTATACAAATAATTTTCCAGTGACATGAAATTGTACAATGGTGTGAGCTTTCAGCTTTTGTTTCGCGTGTCTTGCCATCGATGCTGTTTCGGAAACAATAAAAAACTAACTTCCTTGCTAATGCATGTCAATTATTAGCAGATCAGAGCTAATAATTACATCACAACTGAAGACAGAGTTGTGAGAAGGTGTTAAATTAAAATTGATCCATGCTTTCATTGGCAGCAACGTCCCCCCAGCTCTATCTAAATCAACAAGGCATGTTGGGAAAAAAAGTAGCTGTCTGGAGCATGCAACATTCCGATCATTTTGTGCAGTTCCACTAAAATAGAGCTGAGCGTCCCTGTTCCAAAGATATTAAGTGTGATTACGATAATAGAGGACTGCTGATGAAACAATAAACACACAAATAGAAGCCGGTCACCTTTGCAGTCTCTCTTAAGACTAACTAGTTGGAGAAGATTAGGCTCGGAGTTGGATGAGGAGGATAGAGCAAAACCAATCTCCCTCTGTGCAGTCGCACTGAAATGTAGAGACGTTGCCCGTGTGACATTTTAGTACAACTACACAAAACACTCTTCAGAAAAAAGTGATTTGTGCAGTTCACCAAAAGGTCGCAATAGCAACGAGTAGAAAGGAAACAATTACTGGCCAATAACAGTTGATGACACATGCGACGACAAAAAAGAAGCATATTCCTTGTCCTAAGGGAAGATAACAACACGGTTGTGTTTGTCTAAAACGGTGTGAGGACGAGAATGCAATATGGAAAGTACGCCGGACGAGCTACGTTTTGGGCAAAGAACTATGGAAGATCCAGATGCAGCGACGTGGGAAGACGGGCAGTGGAGCAAGGCCGGAGGGGATACCTGGAGGTCGTCGGGATGTAACTAGGTGAGCGGCGGCGGGCGGAATCTGCGAGCAGGTGGCGTAGGCCCTGCCGCGCCAGAGCTTGGTCAGAGAGAATGGCGTGTACCGCAGATCGGGGCGTGCTGCCTCGGCGCCGTCAAACGGAGAAACGATGCACTTCCTCCCTTTCCCCCGGCAGACGGGATGCGGCCGGATCAGTGACCAACGGTGAGAGAGAGGCCACCGCACTCCCTTTCCCCCGGCGGACGGGATGCGGCGCATCAGTGACCAACGGTGAGAGAGAGAGAGAGGCCACCGCAGCCTTGTGTGAGATACTCTGAAGAGCGATAAACCAGGCAGGCAGGCTCCATTGTATAGTGAGCAGACTACCTTTTTCTCCATAAAAATCGTTTTATATTCTGTGTGTGTGCCATTGAGCGCTATAACTTTATTTAAAAATAACGCGACAACGCGTCAAGTCAAACTTTGTTTCGTGCACGCATGGTACACGACCTCCCTAGGTAAACAACCACTACAGGCGTTCAAATTAGCACGTGGGCTGCCATTTCGTAAAGAAATGAACTCCACCGTGTACCCGCGCGGGTGTGGCTAGGCAGGAAGCGTGAGTACGTGCACGGTGCACCTATTCTCTTCTTGTATACGTACACCACCTACGTGGGGTTGTGTGAGAGAAATACAAACCTATAGAGATATAGTGTGTGGGTTCTTGAGAGTGTTTTTTTGGGGGGGGGGGTCAATCAAAAAATGTAACATATGCAATGTGTGTGAAATAGAGTCCTGGATATAACATATATATAGAGGGGGCGATCCACGAGAAGAGAGTGGAGGTATCATCGGCTTGAGGCGTCCATAGAATCGAAGAGAGGGATGATGTGTGTGTGTGCGCGCGCGATCGATAAAGAGTGCCATCGAATTTGTGTGTGCCCACGTCAAAGATATAGAGTGGCTGGCCTACTGGAACGTGAGATGGGACATGTGCAGTTTGTCTCTGTGGCATGGATACCTACCTGCAGCGCTCGACTATCGGTGTGTGGTGGGGGAAGAGGGAGGCCCAATTAACTATAGAGGTACAATGGCTGGTATATGTGTGGAGGACGAGAGAGGCCTACCTCATGTATTAAGGAGATTGATCTGCCTCATGTATTAAGGGAGATCGATCGGCATCCATGCATATGTGCAGGAGAGGAATAAGGTTGGGAGAGAGACAGAGCTAGAGTGTTGGAGGGGGTGGTAGTGGAGTTGCTTCTAACAAATGGTGGGATAGGCTTGCTAGACAAACGAAGGGCACGCCCGCAATATCAATAAGAGAGGAGATGGCTGCTTGTTGTCTGTGCACGTGCGTGTGAGAGACGGGTCAGGAGGCATGCACGAATGATGAGGGGGGACGATGTGGCTGTGGTAAGCAGACGTAACTACATAGGAAGATCAATCGCCCTTTGTTAGAGAAAGGAGAGACATAACTTGTGAGGTACGTCGATCGATGGGGGGGTTGTTAAAGTCGATCTAGGTATATGTTGGGAGATCGATCGGTATACATGCATGTGTGTGTTAGAAGCAAATGAGGCACGAGGAGAAGGATAGAGAGAGAGGGATGCATGTAGGAGGTGGTACGAGAGGCATACTATATCAAGGGGGGAGGAGTGTGCGAGTACGAGAACGATGAAAAGAGTGGTGGGAGTGAGGCATGGACGGTGACAAGAGAAGAGGGGAAGCTTGTGTTTGTGCTAGGCACACCTGGCTAGAGAGGCATATCGATCGATGTGTGCCGTAAAGAAGGAGCTGGGGGGCCTACACACACTGTGGGTGAACGACCTAAAGTGAAAAGACGAATTTGCGTGATGGAGCTAGAGAATGCTGAGGGAGGGTGAGAGGGATGCGGGTGTGTGCATGCACAAGAGAAAGTTAGCGCTAGCTACAAAGATAAGAGGGTTGTGTGGGTGTAAAAGACGAATAGAGATCATATATACTTCATTATAAAAAGCGAATTCGGATATTTGAAGAATTTATCATAGTGTTTCAAACCGACGCATGTGTGAATATATATAACGGTGATACACATGGTGTGGTTATGAACATGTTATACTACATTTAATATATTTTATCTCTACTCTTATAAAAAAACGGAGTTGTTGATGATGGTGTGCCTACCATCCTGCATTATAGGTCGTCCGATTTATATCTGGCGGATAGCAAGGAAACTATGATGGTTGAAGTTGGCAACAATCATGATTGTAGATTCTTATTGAAATAGAGAAACGAATTCAAATTTAGTTCGAATTGCAGCGGTAGTATAGACATTTGGAATGCACTAAAATGTTGGTATGAGTAGGTTACATGCATTATACAGCAAGCGAAAAAATTTAATCGGACATAACATGGATTCATACTCCCTTCTTCCATCTATATAGGGCGTAATGAGATTTTTAAGACCGCCTTTGACTATTGACAAGATTAATAGTACATGACATGCACAATGTGAAAATTATATCATTGAAAGAACCTTTCACAGACGAATTTAACAGTGTGCTTTCTGTAAGTTGCATGTCATATATCATTGCTCTAATATTTGGTCAAAGTTAGCATCGAAAAACGCATTAGGCCCTATATAGATGGAAGGAGGGAGTAGCTTTGAATAGCATTTGTATAGTAAAACGGGGCAAGAGTCTCTCTTTGTGTGGTGTGAATAGTTTTATTTTTTTCGTTTTCTTTTTGGTTGAGGGAAGTGCGAATTGATTTGGTACGTACAAGTATAATATTACTACACGTTAGGCTTGTCCCTAAAATTCAACCCGCGTCTTGTTATATCCCGAAAATTCAGATATCGTGCTCCCAAAACTGGCGCCTTCACAACCCGCGCCTTGCTATCCCGAAATTATAACGCGCGCGAAAACTCCCTCCAGCTACCAAATCCCGACACGCGAAATCCCCCTTCTAACCCTGAGCCGAAAGGGCCGCTAGTTCAAATCGATGGGGGGTACTTTTGTAACACACCCTACATTTTGGACAAGCGTGTCCCTATGTCATGCTTCACCCCCTCCCATCGCCCCCTTTTCGCCATTTGAAATCCCAGGCCGCCATAACCTCTTCGCTCCAGCCGCGAAACCCCACCCTCCTCCGTCCGCCATGTCACCGCTGCCCAGCTGGAGCCTCTTCCCCGACGACATCGTCCACCGCAATAGCTCGACGTCCCTCGTCCACCTCCCCGGATGAGGATCCGTCGTCCATCTCGCCGTCCCGCCGGTTCAGCCGCCCCGTCCTCCACCTCCAAGGAGCTGCTCCGACGATTGCCTCGTCTATCGCGGCTGCTCCATCCCCACAGCACCGCCTTAACCTGCTCCACCGGAACCGCAGCATCCTCACCGACTCCTCGGACGAAGCCGAGGCCTACTCGGCGCCACCAAAGAGGTTGTACACTCATCGCATCACACCTTCTCCTTAACCCGACCTCCCGGCGCCGACGGTGCTCCATCCCGCACCCCCATGGAGCGGCTACCTTGAAGCCAGCGCCGCGGGTGACATCTTCACGGCGGCTCTCCCCCAGTGCGAGGCCCCTTCGGCGGCGGCGTCCATACCAGCCGGATCTGCTACTCCTGCTCCGGCTCTCGCTCGCTCGCGCTGCTGCTGCTGCTCCGGCTCTCGCTTGATCGCTCGCTCGCTCGCCCAGCTGCTGCTGCTGCTCTCCCCCTCGCTCATGCTGTTGCTCTGCTCCGATTAAGCCACACTTCAGTCGACTGAATCGACTTTTGGGTCAGTCGATTTTCAGGGGTTGGGGGGGTCGCCGGAGTTAAGGAAGAACCACCCGCAGCGGGGACGGGGGCTCGCCGGAGAGGTACCCCACTATCTATCTTAGGGTTCAGGGTGGGGGTGGGGGGCCTAGAGGGCTGGCCGGGGCGGCGGTGGCGAGTTGTTTCGGGGCGGCGAGGCGGCGATGGGGCCGGCGGTTCGGCCGGTGGTGGCTGGCGGCTCAGGGGGGTGCAGGTTGAAGATGAACTGCAGGCCCTCCCTAAACTACATGTCAAGTGCCTCTCTGCTACCATTGCATTCAGTTTTGATAGTAGCATTCAGATTCCACAGTAAATTTCAGTTTCGACAGTTAAGTTCAGAGTCAACAGTTTTTACCTCATCTGTTGTAGTCAGGTGGTTTTTGGTGATGTTAATTTTACATCCATTTTACATCATCTATTGGAGATGCTATTAGAATGCCACTTGAGATTGACGATGTTTGTCTTGTGCTGCTTCAGCCTTGACGTCTTACGGCTCACCGGAGCTGCTCCAACGACAGAACGATCCATCACAACAGAGCAGTGCCCTAGACGCCGTCTACGGATTCCTCAGATCTTCCTCCACACCTCCGACAGCCACCTCTGCCTCAACTGCTTCAGCGACCAACCCAATGATGCTGAGGTCGACACGGCTACGGCAAAGAGGTTGTACACTTGTTGCATCACTTATTACTATACATTCACGTCGATCCATTAGGGCTATTTTGGTTCAACGGAAAAACGTCGGTCCACTGGTTGTTACCATCACTCTAAATTTCTACATGCTCTCCTTATATAATCTCACCATATTTTTTTCGTATGCATGTCAGATATTGTACACAGTCATGCTGAACATGTAGAGAAAAAGAGAAGAGTTTTGCGCGGCAATACAATGTCATGCAGACATCGCTTCATGGTGGGTTCAATGGCAAACCCTCCCCACCCCTCTCTAGATTGTAATCCAGAGGAAGATATCTGTTCTGAGGCGGATTCAGACGCTGCTGACCACTCCTATTTACCCCCCAAGGTGTTTGCTCTACCTTGGCATGATGATGTTAGTCATATCATGCATATGTCGCCTTGCAGTGCCTACTTTTGACATCATATATGTCATCTGCTTAGTTTAGACATGTTCTCTAATGCCACCTGTTTAGTTTCTATATCATATATGGGAATTATGCAGTCTCATGTCTTTTAGCCAGCCATAATATATGTGAAATGTGCAATGCCATCCTGTTTAACCAGGCATCATATATTTGAATGATATCTTGCCCATCCTTTTCTTCATTACATTTCCATTTGTCGACAATGTTTGTACATTAAACTACTCTTCCTGTGAATCAGCCATTTGGGTGGGAGATGGAAAAATCTGGAGTGAAAACAAGGCCTTCAGAGTAGACAGTGCTACCTGTCGAAGCAGATCTCTTGTTGGGTCCCGATAGCTCCTCAGAGATGGATTCAGAGACAGATGACCAGTCCTATTCCCCCACTGAGGTGTATGCTCTAACTTGGCACGGTTATACTACTCATATCATGCATATGGTGTCTTGCATTGCATAGATTAGACATCATATACACAATATTCAACACCATGTTCTTAGTTCAGACATCATATCGAATGCCCTTTGTTTAGCATATTAATCACATATGTGAATTAAATGATGCGATCCTGATTACTTAGATAACATGTAGGTGAATTATGTCATGCGATCCTGTTTAGTTATTCATCATATCTTTGGATTATGTTATGCTATGCTATCCAGTTTAGATAGACATCATATATGTGAAATTATGTCATGCTATCCATTTTAGTTAAACAATATACATGTCAACTATTTCATGCCCTCTTTTTTCCACACTATCTATTGCATCTGTCTCTCATACAATGTCTGTACATTCAACTATGTTTCCTGTTTATCAGCCATTTGAATTGGAGCGGGTGATGCCAGTATCTAGCGGACTAAAAACACGGTCTTCAAATAAAACAGTGCTACCTCTTGGTGGAGATAGCACCCCGGTTGTACATGCACAAGAACCAGCCCTACCACACATAACCCAAACTCTCGCAGATTGTACCCCTACTGCGATGGACAGAGAACCAGCTTCACCCAATCTAACCCCAACCCCAGCTGATAGTAACCCAGTTCCTGTTGACACAGCACCATCTCCACCACAGAGCTCCCAAATAAGAGCAGTTAGTAAGGCAGCTCCAGTGCCCAAAGGGCCAGTACTATCACGGCGAACCCCAACTCCACCAGTTAGTACGCCTATTCCTGTGGAGGAAGCACAACCAGCTAGTCATAGTTTAGCATCTATCGCATTTGATGTTGTTAAATCGTATGTGCGTATCTTCCCATCTTGGAAATATTATACTGAAGATGAAGGAAAATGCCAGTTGCAGGTGTTTGTCCAGGAGTTATGTGTAAGTAATGTTATTCATGGCAATTACTTTGCTTCGTCCCATACATCCTACCTCCATGATGGTTATAATACAGCAAATTTTCCCATTTTTCTCTATAGAGAAGGACCGATTTGGAAACTCAGGATGAGGTAACCTGTGCTAATACCTCTGCTATCTTCAAGAATGCTTGGTGGCAGTATCGGAATTACCTAAAGAAAACGTACTTCACCGGAAAAGAAACTCATCAAATTCCCTTACGTTCTCCTGAGACACATTTACTGGACGATGACTGGGAACGCCTTGTTCTGTACTGGTCCCGAACCAAGAATGTGGTAAGGTCTATGAGCTCATTTTCTATTTTTAAGTATTATATTCTTGCGGCTTACTATACTCTATTCATGTAGAACAAGTGCCTAAACCTGAAGAACAACTGTTCTAATTTAAGATTCCATTGCTATCATAGTTCAAAAAAGCGCTAGGCGTTAATTGTGCGTTTTGCCACCGCCTTGCGCTTTACTGACCAAAGCGCATGCTTATGCGCAGTTATGCACAGATTATGCGTAGTTATGTGCAATGCGTTTTGCCAACGCCTAGAGCTAGGCGCGCTTAAGCGCTCGCTTAGGCGCGCCTTTTTTTAACTATGATTGCTTTGCTCTTGTATCACTGTATTTACTCATACAAACTTATTTTTAAATTGAAGGATCCAATCAAAACTCCAATGGCACAGCAGGTATGTTCACACATGTTTCTTTAACAGGTTTGCTCTTATCAATAGCTCTGTTGATTTCAATTTCAATTGTGTATACAGTTGACTTTCATATCATGCACATTACTAGCATCACAACAGAGCCAATAGTGTTGTTGTACATGTAGACCCATGGTACCCATCTGAAATCTTGTTGTGTCGTGTAGTTTCCCACGCTTTGTATTCTTTCACTGCTGCTTTGTCTTGAACTGATATGATTTGAACCGTGTCTCTATTTTGATTTGGCAAGACAATGCAGTGACCATAGGACATAGATATATGTTTGTTTGATGCTTTTATTATGTACTAGTACTTGGCAATAGAAGACTTGGTAGTTTAATCCTGTCCACCTTACTAATGAACTGGTTCACCGAAATGAGTTTCATATACTAGTACATGCTAAACTTGTTATGTGTCTGCTTGTTTCTTCTTTTAGAATGCTGACAGAATATTGGGGAAGAGTGCCTTATTAAGCAATGGTAAAGGAAGTAATGCAGATAAGGTTCAGGATAGTGACACATCCTTGTTGGTCTCCAACAAAGCTGATAAAACAGCTAAGGAAGACTATCTTGAAGACAGCGAGACAACCCCAAAGTCCTGTCTTGGTTTAGTGTTTGAGTTACTGGCCACTACCGCTTGCACAAGCTATTCAAACTCATTGTCTGAATCAGTTTGGTTTCTTGAGTCTCAACTACAAGCTGAAAGACATCGATCAGTTGTGCTGCGACAAGAAGCGGAAGGACTGCGGAAGTCCCTGGAGCATTCAGATGCATACTTTCTGGTGCAACAGCAAGCGTTGGAGGATTTTAGCGCCAAACGGGACAAAGCTAATCAGCTTGCTAAGCTTATTGCCAGCATGGTGGATACCTAGGATAACGTTTCTTGAGCTCTCCTGAAGTTGTTTCAGTTATGCTCTTGTTTTGCTGCCGCGTTTATTTGCACTGGTGGCCAATTTTGACGGCCAGTGTATGTAATGTGCTGCTTTGTTCCCTATATTTGCACTAGTGGCGAACTTTGATGCCCAGTGGATGTAATATGTGTAATAGCGGTAATAGGCTAGCGTTAATTTCTTGCTTATTTATTTCCTTATTGTCTTGTTTAGTTGTTTGCTTGTAGTCACTGCAGTTCTTTTTCTGTTTTTTTCTAGTGGCCACAATAGCCTATTTTTGGTAACTAGGCCAAAATAATCATGGCAACACACGGACTGTTGTAACCATGGGCCTCCTGCAGGCCGTATGATCCATGGGCCTTCGTCCGGCCGTAGGATCCATCGGCCTTCCATACGGGCCTTAGGGTCCATGGGCCTTCTATGGGCCGTAGGGTCCATGGGCCTTCTACGGGTCGTACGATCCATGGGCCTTCTACGGGTCGTACTATCCATGGGCCTCATACGGGCCGTAGGATCCATGGGCCTTCTACAGGGCATATCATCATTTCACCAATCATGGGCCGTACTATTCGTGGACCATAACGGGCCGTTAATAGGCCGTATTTGATAACTCTATGAAAACAGCCCAACGGGTTTTTTTGACATGAAAACGGCCCAACGTATTAACGGTCCGCAAACGGGCCGACTGTAACGACGGGCTGAATTTGGCCCACAAGCAGAAAAGACAGTAACGGGCCGTATGTAACCGAATGCTGCAAATGTGCCCAAGAATCAATGGGCCCTGAGAAGGCCGAAAGATAACTTAGGCTGGAAATGGCCCAATGGAATAACGGGCCGTTAATGGGTATAAAGTGATACACTGTTCATTACGGGCCAGTTTCACCACGGGCCGTTAATGGGCCAAGAGTTACAAAGGTCCTCATATGGGCCGAAAGAAGTCATGGGCCACACATGGGCCGGAAGTTAAAACGGGCTGAATCATATTGGACGGCCCAGATGACGCTACTGGGCCTAATTCGGATAGGGCGTAACGGGCCCTAGGTTAGCGGGCTGTAAATGGGCTATATGTGAATAGGCCATTAACAGGCTTTCCGTGGGCCGGGCCGCCACCTTTTGACCAAGTCAAACGGGCGGGCCTTTTCATAGGAATGGGCCTCTGTTGGGCCGTGCCACGTGTCGCCGTACCATAGGCGCCTTTGGTCCAATGAGCGGATGACATCTATCCCAACGGTGAGCCGACACGTGTTTCCTCCAGCCAATGATGATTTTACACGTGGAAAATCCCCATTGGTCGGGGCTGTTAACGGGTTATCGGATCCAAAACCCGACCCGATAGCTTAACGGCGTTCCATTATGGTGGATGCCACGTGTCGGTCACCCTTGACGAAAGCACTTCTGTGACGCGCGATTTATCGTCATGGAAGTTGTAACGCCCACGATGCGGCTATATCTCCCACGTGTCAAGGCACGACTTAGAGGCATAACCGCATAGTGGTTTTGTCGCAAGAAGGGTCATCTTCACACAATCCCATGTAATGAACAAGAATGGGATAAAGAGTTGGCTTACAATCGCCACTTCACACAATACATGAATAGAAATCATACATCATCCAAAATACAATCATATAGACCGAGTACGGTCAAAATCCAGATGAAAATAAGACAACCCCAAATGCTAGATCCCCGATCGTCCCAACTGGGCTCCACTACTGATCATCAGGAAAAGACACATAGTAACGACCACGTTCCCCGTCGAACTCCCACTTGAGATCGACGCCATCATCTGCACTGGCATCGTCGGCACCTGCAACTGTTTTGGTAGAATCTGTGAGTCACGGGGACTCAGCAATCTCACACCCGCGAGATCAAGACTATTTAAGCTTATAGGAAAGGATGGTGTAATGAGGTGGAGCTGCAGCGGCAAAAGCATATGTGGTGGCTAACTTACGCAAGAGAGAGCGAGAAGAGAAGCAACGGAACGGTCGTCATCTAGCAATGACCAAGAAGTGATCCTGAACACCTACTTACGTCATACATAACTCAGACCGTGTTCACTTCCCGGACTCCACCGAGAAGAGACCATCACGGCTACACACGCAGTTGATGTATTTTAATTGGGTCAAGTGACAAGTTCTCTACAACCGGACATTAACAAATTCCCATCTGCCTCATAACCGCGGGCACGGCTTTCGAAAGATAATACCTTGCAGGGGTGTCCCAACTTAGCCCATCATAAGCTCTCACGGTCAACGAAGGATAAACCTTCTCCCGGAAAGACCCGATCAGTCTCGGAATCCCGGTTTACAAGACATTTCGACAGTGGTAAAACAAGACCAGCAAAGCCGCCCGAATGTGCCGACAAATCCCGATAGGAGCTGCACATATCTCGTTCTCAGGGCACACCGGATAAGTCAAGCTACGAGTAAAACCAGACCTCGAGTTTCCCCGAGGTGGCCCCGCAGGCTGCTCGGTTCGGACCAACACTCGAAGGAGCACTGGCCCGGGGGGGTTAGAATAAGATGACCCTCGGGCTCGCGAAAACCCTGGGAAAAAGGCTTAGGCGGCAAATAGTAAAACCAAAGTTGGGCCTTGCTGGAGGAGTTTTATTCAAGGCGAACTGTCAAGGGGGTCCCATAAATCACCCGACCGCGTAAGGAACGCAAACTCAAGGAACATAATCCCGGTATAACAGTAACTAGGGCAGCAAGAGTGGAACAAAACACCAGGCATAAGGCCGAGCCTTCCACCCTTTACCAAATATATATAGATGCATTAATTAAATAAGAGATATTGTGATATCCCAACATATCCATGTTCAGACATGGAACAAACTTCAACTTCACCTGCAACTAGCAACGCTATAAGAAGGGCTGAGCAAAAGCGGTAACTTAGCCAAACAACGGTTTGCTAGGAAAAGATGGTTAGAGGCTGACATGGTAAAATGGGAGGCATGATATAGCAAGTGATAGGTAGCGGAGCATGGCAATAGAGCGAACAACTAGCAAAGCAAAGATAGAAGTGATTTCGAGGGGTGGTCATCTTGCCTGCAAGGTTCTCAGAGTTGTCGAAAGCTTGATCCTCGTAAGCGTACTCAACAGGTTCCTCGTTCACAAACTCGTCTCCCGGCTCTACCCAAGACAAGAACACAAGCAAACGGAACCACAATCAATCACGAGAAATGCACAAGCAACATGATGCAAAACATGTATGATATGCGAGATATGATATGCGATGCATATGCATGCTCCGGAAGGAAAATGATGAACATGGCAGTAAATTGGCAAGCCAAGCATGCCACTGGAAAGATGAGATGATTTCGGTCGAAATCGATATAAAGATCACCGGAATCGGATGCACGGTTTGCAAATGGCAAGCAAAACAAGAATGACACGAATCTGTGGTTAACAGCATGATAGCACTTAAAATGCAACAAGCAACAATGCTACAGCACTCCAACATAGCAACAAAGCCCATGGCAGTAATCTACAGGAGATGCTTGACAAAAGATGAACAGTGAGCTACGGCTAGATCACAACATATCAAGCTCAAACAAGCATGGCAAAAGTGCAAAAGATAACAGGTTCACAGACTTGGTGAAAAACTGGACATGGCAGAAAACAGCATCAGGTAGCAACGTTCAGAGCACGAAATCAACATGCTACAGGAACTTAACATAGCAAAACAAGGCATGGCAGTGTTCCACTGAATGCACATGACAAAAGTCCCTTACTGACCATAAGCCAAAAAGGACAAGAAGATATGATGGCAAGCATGTAAACATAGCAAGTTTCGTTATCAGGTTTCAGACTTAGCAGAAAACAGAGCATGGCAGAAATAATAATATGTAGGCCTCTTTGTGAGCTTGATGCACTCACTACAGACCAATGCATGACAAAACAAGGATACCTACAGCAAGATGGCATGTTTATGAAGCTATCCATGGCAAGAACAAAAGCATAGCATGGATGGATCAACTACAATAAGCTTGGCAAAATTGCATATCATCTTAAGAATCTTCCAGAAATATTTTATAGCAAACGTAGAGCAAGATTGAGTCATGCTATGGCACTCCATAATTGCAAACAAGGGAAGGAATGAATCAATTACAACTATAGCTACAAAACATCCTTACTAAACATCTCCAAAATATGCATGGATCTCTCTGTAGCATCAAGTTTACATGGCAACAAAATAACAGCAGACAAAGACTTGGAGAAATCACCAAGTCCCTGAAATCAGTAATATTACGGGGCCTATTTTGCATGCTTGTGCTAGTCACCACAGAGATCACAAAACTACATGGCATACACCCTTGTAAAGATGGCATGGCATACTTCAAAACACATGTAGAGCTCATGCCCATAAGATGCACAGATTTAATGATACAAAAATGACAAATCTCCAAGTTCTGTTAAGAACCAGAAGATAACAGCAACTAGCCCTCTTCCAACAGAGATTTGGGCATCAAGATGACCTCTAATTAACATGGTGCAATTGAATAAAATATAGAGCATCGCGAGGCGAACAATTTGACATATTACACGCGCGAATCGGAGCTACATGCAAGGAGTTATGGCATCACGAACAGAGGCATATGCTGTGAAAAATCAGTGACTTAGAAAAAAAACGGGGTTCGGGGTCAACCGCTACAGTAGCAGATCTGGATCGGGCCGAAGTCTGGAGCTCGAGCTCGGCCTCGATGGCGCTCGCCGGCGGGAGGAAGAGGAGGCGGCGAGGTCGGCGGGGCCGGCGCCGGAGGAGGAGGGGGAGGCCGGCCGGGGCTCCGGTGGAGGGGGGCGCGGCCCGAGGCGGCGGTGGCCGCGGCCGGTGGCGATGGCGGCGGCGGTGGCCGGAGGCGAGGGCGGCGGCGGCGCGTTGGGCGGCGGCGGCGCGGGCAGGCGTCGGGCCACGGGG